>NC_026004.2:41149427-41188168 GCF_000442705.2 Elaeis guineensis | reverse complement strand
TTTGATCTTGATCTCCTCTGATCCAATGGTTAGAGAGAATGTTTCTCAGATCACTCACAGCCATACAAAATCATCTGATCTCTATAGAAAAATCCACATGAAGACTGGCGCAGATCAAGGGCTCGGAGATGCTAGTTTGAGAACAACTTTGACAGCTGACCTCTTTCTTCTTCTACAAGCATCTTGGACACTCCAAAGTGATAGGAGATCTGGGGGAGGAAGAGAGGAGGAGGAGAAGAGGCCCTAAAAATAAAAAATCTATAAGAGAATTGATCATGGGACATCCAAGAGAGGGATCCCCTTTTTATAGACTAGGAATTAGGACTTTTCAAGAAAGGATGCCATGAATCAACACCAAAACCCCTTTTTGGCATCCCCAAAAATTCCAAAAAAATTATTAAGACATGAAGAAAAAATTTAGAGTCTCACATGTCAAAGGATTCTTTATGAAAAATAAGAAAAAAAATAATATAGCTCCAACAATATATCATATACAAAAAATCTCTTTCCTAGTCTGCATTTTATCTCTAATTCGGATCGCATTCGAATTAGGAAAGAGATAATATTATGACTCATCAGCTATAGCCAACCACCTTTATTGGATCCTCTTTCATGATGCTAAAAATTACAATCCAAATCTAATTAGGCATGGAGAAATTGGCATGGATCTAGATGTGGTGCAAAAAATAAGGATAGAGTCCTAGTCTGACTTAAACTTTTCATTTCTAATTCAATTCTAATCCAAATCAAATTTGGATTAAAATCACTGATAGAAAAGAACCTAGTTCAATTAAAAATCTAAATATCTCATCAAATTCTTAATCCAATTAAGAATTAGCTGAGTCCAAATCCTGATCAAATCAGGATCAAATTTTTCTTGTAATCGGATTTGATCATATCAATCTCAATCTGAGTCGAACTGAATCTAATTCAATTAGACTTGTTTCAAAACTCTTTACTCAATCAAATTGAGTCAATTAGTAATCTAATTACTAATTAATTTTTTATAAATGGTAGAGTTCCAGTCCTAGTGGGACTCTCCCACAGAGTCCTAGTCCAAGTAGGACTCTTCACCAGAGTCACAATCCAATTAGACTCTTCAACCATCAGATCTGATCAAATCTTCTAATACGTGTGACCTCATAGGTTTGAACCTAAGTCGGTAGCATAGGAATAACTTTCTATACCAATCGATATAATCATCTAGCAATGATGACCAGACGACCAGATGGGTCGAAGTGTTGAGCAACCTTCTAGAGCATACTGGCGTATGGTTATCGTATAATTCATCCCTTTGACCCAAATGCTCAAGGTGACTTAGGGTTTAACTGTCAACCTTAATTAAGTCAACCATATTATATTTCAACCTTTCAAATCCATCTCATGGATTATCTTGGTCAAGATTTTGCTAAATTAAAATACACTGATACATATCTCCTACCAATTCAGAGGGGTCAATTCCATTTTGACTCACACACCGACTTGATAAGTACTTGATTGCACCTAGTATCCTTCCGTCACTAAGTTAGAAACTCAGATAGTTCGGTCTAAAGTATAGTGACTTGCTTACAAATCATTGTGGTGGTCTTAGGTCGGAGGGACACTTATACCCATACCCTTCACAAGCTACTCTTGACAGCACAGTGCTCGGCACATGGTCACGTTCGATGCGAATATTCTCCTATATTCATCTGTATACTATAACAGTATCTCCACACTCCTTAGTTAAGAAGATAACTAACTCATATGATATACAATGACCTGCACTTGATATCGCTATCGTCCTAGTAATAACGTATCATTTGGTTGCAAACAATTTTAAGGACTTAACGATAAATCCTCCTTTGTCGATTAATATATATAGTCCTAAGGACTTCATTACAACACAGGAGTTCAAAGATGATCAATTTATAATGCAAATACCAAATAACTTTTATTAATAAAAATTCTTATACAGTTTACAAGATAAGTATAATCATCTAACGATTAACTTTGGGATATATTTCTCAACAACTCCCACTTGGAGTAAAGCCAATCGGTATAGTATCGTATACCCATCTTTGATTTGTGATCATCAAACTCCTTGATTTTGAGAGCTTTAGTAAATGGATCGGCCAGGTTCTCCCTTCCATCGATCTTCTGAAGGTCGACGTCACCTCGATCCATGATCTCCCGAATAAGGTGATAACGGCACAGAATATGTTTGGTGCACTGATGGGATCTCGACTCCTTGGCTTGAGCAATGGCTCCAGTATTTGAAAGAAAAATCACCTTTTTTCTTTGTAGGATCTTCCAGAATTCATCAAATCTAGAGTGAAATAATTTAAAAATTTTATCCTACGCTATTTTAGATCTAATGTCTGTTAGATCTAATTTTATTATCTGATATTTAAAATCTAAAATTAAATCTAAAAGTATGAGAAGTATAGACATACCTCAAGGATAATCTGATTACCCTGTAGATGATCTCAGCATAGCCTGAGGTTCTGATGTAGCCACGCAAGCACCTGGCCTCTACCGATATCTACTTGGGTAGGACCTAGAATGTCTTCTCCTCGCAAATCTATGCTCCAAAAATTAGATCTCTATCAGATTTGAAAGTGCTTCAGAACTCCTTCTGAATTTGGAGCAGCAGCCTGTCGAAGATGTCCTGCAGCCTTCCTGTTCCAGGCATCACCACGTCTTTTTCTTGCACCAGATGAACGTCCAACTCTTTGGACATGAAGAGGGGAGATAGGAGAGCAGGGAGGATATAGAGAAGAAGGGAGGGGGTAGCAGCTATGATGGTTTTTCATAAAAACTTAAAACCTTAGGCACAGACAGGGTTTATATAGACCCTGCTGCACTGCGCAGTGCCACATCATTCGACCAATCAAAAAATTCCAATAAATTTTGAAAAAATTCTGATTGATGGAGTGATATCATCTGATCACATCAGATAAGAATCCTTATCCTCTCTCCTATGTTGGTGCCAACTTTGGATAAGCACAAGCAAGGTGGCGCCCAAGAGTCCATGTTGATCAAGACACCTTCCATCCTTATCCACTTGGGGCGTGCACTTTAATCCAATTGGGCTCATGCCATAATCTGATTATGGTGCACAATTCAATGTAGATTTAGCATGTGGACACTCTATAAAAATTCTCCAATGAGCTCTCTTCAGTTTAAGACCCATATGTCAATATTTGACAAATATCCTAAAATGAAATTGGCAGGTGACAGAAATTAACAGGTGCTTGTGTTAAATTCATCTCATAAATTAAGACAAGCCTTTTCTGAGCTGGACAAGCTTTATTTAGACTAAAAAAAACTTTTTCAAGGTTCTCTGGATAAGTCAAATCATATTTGGCTCAGTAGAGACAGAAAAGATTACACTAGGAGAAAGTTAGGCTCAATCGTGTGCTAGCATGATTTTCTTGATCCTAATTGGATCTTATCCAAATCAATTGGATTAGTCCAACTGATGACATCCAGACCCTAACTCTTATTTGTGTGACCCAGTTAGGTTCAATTTCATATGATAATGAGACATGTCATGATCTCATCATCGACATCATCGAAACTCCTTTCGATGGACCAGAACTCTTTTGATTCAGACAATTAGAATGATCGATCATCAATATCATTCTAATTGCTCCCAAAATCCCCTAGTGACACCTAGCAGTATGTGGTGGCAACCCATCAAAATTGAAGATGAACCTCTCGATGCAGCTACCTATGTAATTGAGTTTCTCTATCATGAGTCCCGACTGAATTAGGGTTAAGGTGAACTCGTCAAACCCAACATCAATCATATGAATCAATCGATCGATCCGAGTCTGATGTGAAACCCCAATGAAAAACTCTTTTTTTATTATTTCACTCTACCATGGCCATGGGCTTAAGGACTCGATCTTTCGATCATCATAGGACTACTCCTCTCATCTATCGAGGTTGATAGATCCCATCTTGGTGTGACCTAGTTCCTACAATGAATATGCTACAGCCAACATACACCTCAGGGTTTCGAATGGCTAGGAGACCAAGTTATGGTGTAGTCAAACTATAACACACTCAAGGTGAACTGTCGATGCACGTTAGGTCAAAGAACTAGACACACAACTGCAGTATCGAGCTAGTCATCGACGAGAAGGTAGACTTTTTTATGACTGCTCGAGGTGGTCATGCTCAGTACTCTCGTTCTCAATTGTTGGTGCAAAAATCTGCCTGCGTTGGAGAAGCCGGGGTCAGAGGAGTCGCGGTCGCTGTCGGGACCTGCAAAAGAAGTCTAAACCGGAGGTGGGGTTGCTCCGGCAAGACCCTCCGACGCTCAAGTCAGTTCTCTGCCTCAACAAGAATGGAGTGCTCGAACGAAAATTTTAGCAGAGTTTTGGGATAGAGATTAGAGCTTAGAGAATAACGTATCTGGGTCCCCTTTTTATAGGCAGAGGGAGCAACGGATTGATAGCGACGTTTGTAACTGCCTAGTAGTGGGCCGCACGGGGCCAGGAGGAATTTATCATGAAGAGTAATGGGGTGGAGTCATGGCTAGTCGTGGTCGTCACCATGGCTCGCCACGTGGAATCAGTTGCGGAGAGTGGAGTGGCGTCCATTATCGTGACTCGCCAGGGAGTGGTGGAGCCATGCAGCATCCATCGCAGGAGGTGGAGTAGAATTGTGGCCATTATTGCGGCCAGTCAGGAAGTGATGGAGCCATGCGGAATCTGTTGCAGGAAGTGGAGCAGAATCACAGCCATTACTGCGGCCAGCCAGGGAGTCCAGGCCTGTCGGTCGAAGCTCGGTTGATGCGCCTGACGGAGAGAGGTGGCTATCCCTCTGAAAGGAGCTCGGATGTTGCTGGCGGGCCATTTACGGTTGGGTGCCTTAAGCGTTAGTACTATAGGCGAGGGCTATTTGCTGTAGGAGCCCAGCCAGAGGCTCTCTGTAGGTGAAATTCGATTTCTGCAGGAGTCCGGATGAAGGCTTCCTGCTGTCGGAGTCAGGGATGAAGTCCGGCTCCCGTAGGAGTCCGGACGAAGCCTTCTTGCAGTTGGAGTCGGAGATGAAGTTCGGCTCCCGTAGGAGTTCGGACGAAGTCTTCCTGCTGCTAAAGTCTGGGATGAAGTCTGGCTCCCATAGGAGTCCGGACGAAGTCTTCTTGTAGTTGGAGTCGGAGATGAAGTCCGGCTTCCGTAGGAGTCTGGACGAAGTCTTCCTGCTGCTGAAGTCGGGGACGAAGTCCGGCTCCCGTAGGAGTCTGGACGAAGGCTTCCTGCAGTCGAAGTCAGGGATGAAGTCTTTCTGTTGTTGAAGTCGGGGATGAAGTCTGGCTCACGTAGGAGTCCGGACGAAGCCTTCTTACAGCCGAAGTCGGGGATGAAGTCCGGCTCCCGTAGGAGTCCGGACGAAGCCTTCTTGCAGCCGTAGGTTGGACGCCGGTAGAATCCCCGAGGGGTCACTCCTGACACAAACTTTGGCTGGGTGGGTTTTACACCCAACACCAGTCCCCCTACTTTCGAGTTCGAGTTTCGATTGAAGGAAGTATAGAAAATTTTCACAGCCGAAGTTGTTTCCTTGAATTCTGCACACGATCGCCCTCGAAAATCTTGGCATTTAATGCGCGCGTGTTGGAGCCTTTTTTTGATTAGGGAGATCTGAAGAGTCCTTTCGGAACTCCCACCAAGACATAATCCTAAGCGCCATGCCATAATGATATCGTCGGCAGCCAGCCCTACGTCACGGTAAGTGGGACACGTGGCGGGTGCTGGTGGGCTTAGGGATGTCCGCCACCATAACTGCGTCAGGTCCCATCGCTTATTTAAGCCCCCGCCTTTCCTCCAGGGGCTTCACTTCGCCTGAGGGTCGACACCTTTCTTTCGCCTGAGAGTTTAGCCACTCAGCCACTCCATCGATGCCCTTTTCGACTCTGAGCGCCCTTCGCACCAGTCTTCACCATCCCCGTTGGCTCTCCGCCGTCTTCAGTCCTCTGAGCCTCTCCGAGGGGTTCTCCCACCGGGGCTCCCGCCCCAGAGGCCAACCTCCAGAGGATGCCACGGACCGAGAGGAGTGTGAGGAGAAAAACAACAGCCTGCGAGTTCTCCGACTGTCAAACTGTCATTGAGGGTTCCCATCGCCTCAAAGGAGGCTCGAGGGAGAATTTTTTCAACAATAGGGATTTAATAATGGGGACAACCGGTGAGCGTGTTCCGCCTGAAAATTTTGGAGTAGCTGAACGGGGCGACATTGGTCAAGGGGGTAGAGTTGACGTTACAAGCTGTGGCAGGATTCTTGACGTCATCGGGGTCGAGGGACCAGAAGCGGTCGGCGCCGATGGTGGGGCAGTAGAACTTATTGCGGGGATGGTGGAAGTAGCGCATGCCGACCTTGCCGAAGTACCTAGGACGGTGGTTGTCGTGGAGCACACGGTGGTGGCGCATGCCTCCGGCACCATCGCGGCCTCCGGGGTACCTCCGATTCTTCTCGATGCAGGTTGTCGTCACTGCTGCCGTTGCCTTCGCTGCCCCCTGAATTCTATCCCATCCTTTTCCCCCTAGGGCTGGGGTTTTGACGATGGAGTGGAACAAGGTGGGAGGTGAGAGCTGAAGGATTTATCACACGCACTAGAAAATGCTGTCGAGATGAACGAAACCGGAAGGAGAAGTTGGGAGCTTGAAGTGGTCTCCAACGTGTTCCTTTTGGGTCTTGTAGTAATGTTTGTTTTTTTTTTCTCGGCCCCCAGGGCCTTGTAACGTACACCTTTGTTAATTAAGAATGAGAAGGAGATTTTGTTACTTCATCCGCACTTTGCATCGAGTTGCTGCTTGCCGAACTTCTTTCACTTACCATTGCTATTGTTGTATTCCCTTCTTTTTTTTTCTCTCTCACTCTTTTTTTTTTTTTTTTCGAGGTCGTCCAGAGGTCGCTGGTCGTTGCGTCGGCCTGCTTTTCCAATCATCCTTTTTCTTCAATCTTAATGGCTCTGTAATGCATGTTTAATAAATAACATGAGAAGGAAATTTTTTACTACCTCTTTTGCTCGTGTTGGATTGTTGCTTGTCGAGCTTCTTTCGATTTTTGCCTTGCTTGAAGTCGACGCCATTCGGAGGTGCCCGATTGCCATCGCATTGGCCCACCCTTTCGTCCATGGCCGTAGATTTGCCCAGGGCCGCTTGGGTTTGACGCCCTCTTTCAGAGCTCGAGCTCGGAGGTCCGAGCTTTTCGTCACCCTGAGGAAGTCGTCCCATCTTGGGCTTGCATTGAGGGCTTTCGTGAAGGTCAGGGATTTTGATAAGAACTCCGATCCTTGCTGAGACGATGTTCCTTGCATCTTTGATGTAATTTGTTTCCCATCCGTCGCTGATGCAGTCCATCGGTTTCTTTCTTAACTCCCCTCCCCTTTTTTCTTTTCTTTTTTCGAGTGAGGGTTTTCCCTCTGCTCTTGGTGGGGTCGTGGGAGCATGAAGGGGCCACTGGGAAGGTCCCCTTCTTCCTATCTGGTCATAAGCGACCAGATCTCGACTGGCATTAGGATGGAGTTCTTCCCCTATTTCTGACACAGTCGATTTTAGCTCAGGTTAGGACGAGGTCCTCCTCTTGTCGCTAACAGGGCTATGGGGGTGCATATGGGCACCGCGGGGCCTCTCTCCCCGTTCGGTCTGAGTATAACCGTGCCTTCGACTTTGCTCATGTTAGGATGAGGTTCTCCTCCTGTCCCTAACATGGCTGTGGGGGCACATGTGGGCGTTGCAGGGCCTCTCCCCCCATCCAGTCTAAGGAGAACCGGGCCTTCGACTTTGCTCATGTTAGGGTGAGGTTCTCCTCCTATCTCTAACATGGCTGTGGGGGTGCATGTGGGTGTTGTTTGGCCTCTCTCCCCATCCGGTCTAAGAGGAACCGGGCCTTCAACTTTGCTCATGTTAGGGCGAGGTTCTCCTCCTATCCCTAACATGGCTGTGGAGGCGCATGTGGGTACTGTTTGGTCTCTCCCCCCATCCGGTCTAAGAGGAACCGAGCCTTCGACTTTGCTCATGTTAGGGCAAGGTTCTCCTCCTGTCCCTAACATGGCCGTGGGGGCACATATGGGCGTTGCAGGGCCTCTCCCCCCATCCGATCTAAGGAGAACCGGGCCTTCGACTGAGATGAAGTTCTCCTCCTGCTCCTGGCATGGTTTGTTTTGACTGTCCTGTCGATATAGGCTCGTGCCAAGAGAGGAGACATGTAGATATGAAATTTTTATTTAAAATAAAGTTATCGGTAATACATTCGTAAGTTTTTCAATCTCCATGGTCGCGGGAGGTCTGCTCCTTCGAGCTCCTTGAGGTAATAAGTTTCGAGCCGGACTACTTCTTTGACTTCGTACGGGCCTTCCCAATTTGGGGTGAGCTTCCCTCGATCCTGAGGTTGCGAGACAGCAGCTCGTCAGAGCACTAGATCTCCTGCTCTAAAGACTTTATTCTTGACCCTGAAATTGTAATAGCGGGCGACTTTCTATCTATAGGCTGCCATCCGAACTTGAGCTACCTCTCGCTTTTCTTTTAGTAAGTCGAGGTTGGCTTTGAGACCTTGCGAATTGTTATGCTCGTTGAATGCCACGACTCGTGCCGATGGGAGTTTAAGCTCAATTGGGATAACAGCCTCTGTTTCGAAGGCTAGAGCGAAGGGGGTCTCCCCCGTGGGCAATCTTTGGGTAGTTCGGTATGCCCACAGCACATGATAAAGTTCATCTGCCCAAGTTCCCTTCGCCTTTTCGAGCCTTGTCTTGATCCCTTGTAGCAGAGTTCTGTTGGTCACTTCAGCTTCGTCGTTCGCCTGAGGGTGGGCTACCGATGTGAAGTTGTGGGAGATGTTTAGGTCTTCACAGAACTCGACGAATCTCGGTCCCGCAAATTGCTGCCCATTATCAGTGATTAGGGTCCTTGGCAGGCCGAACCTGCAAACGATTGACTTCCAAACGAAATCTTGCACTTTAGCTTCTATGATTTTCGCCAGTGGTTCGGCTTCGACCCACTTGGTGAAGTAGTCAATCGCTACCAGGAGGAACTTCCTCTGCCCCAATGCCACGGGAAAGGGTCCAAGGATATCCATCCCCCATTGTGCAAAAGGCCATGGGGCACTCAAGGGCGTGAGCTCGGTGGCGGGTTGTCTCTGGATGTTGGCATATCTCGACATCGATCATACTTTCTGACGTATTCAATCGAGTCATGATGCATTGTCGGCCAGTAATATCCTTGACGGAGCAACTTGTGGGATAAAGATCTGGCCCCCAGATGGCTTCCGTAGATTCCTTCATGCACCTCCCACAAGGCGTATTCAGCTTCCGAAGGTCAGAGGCATTTTAGAAGGGGCAAAGAGTATGATCTCTTGTACAACTTATCCTCGTAAAGGATGTATCGGGAGGCTTGATTTCTGAGCTTCCAAGCTTATTTTGCATCGTGAGGGAGAACTCTATCCCTGAGATATGCCATTAGTGGGTCGATCCAACTGGGCTCGTGATCAATTTCTATCACGGACCGTGATTCTTCCGTACTTGGGCATTTCAGAACTTCAAAGAGAACACCCTTGGGCAATTCAGCCGGAGCCAGCGTAGCCAGCTTGGAGAGATGATCGGCCCTGATATTTTCCATCCTTGGAATCTGCCTGATGTTGAAGCTACTGAAGGCGGGGACGAGCTCCTTTACCTTTTCAAGATACTTAGCCATGCTGTCCTCCCATGCTTTGTAGTTTCTGTTGACTTGTCCCACTACCAATTGGGAGTCACTGTGAAATTGGAGCCGATTTACTCCCAATTCTTTGGCGATCCTCAACCCTGCTATCAGAGCTTCATATTCAGCTCCATTATTTGTTGCGGGAAACTCGAAGCGCAGAGCGTACTCCACGACGATCCCCTCTGGACTGATCAAGACTAGGCCCGCGCCTGCGCCCGACATGTTGGAAGACCCATCCACGTAGAGGGCCCAAAAGCAACCAGGGAGGTCGGCTTCTTCTTCAGGGGAGTTCGGTCGGGGCTCGAGGTCGCCCATTTCACCCTGTTCTGGTTTGGCCTCCTCCGAGATTGTGTACTCTACTATAAAATCTGCCAATATCTAGGCTTTTACCATCGGTCTGGATCGATAGTTGATATCGAATTCGATGAGCTCGATCGTCCATTTTGCCATCCTCCCGGAGGCATCTACCTGATGTAGAATAGCCTTGATCGGCTGGTCGGTGAGTAACGTTACGGTGTGCCCTGGAAGTAGGGTCGGAGCCTCCGAGCTGCAATCAACAGGGCGTAAGTTAGTTTCTCTAATTTAGTGTACCTGGTTTCGACGTCTCTCAATGCACGACTGACATAGTAGATCGACCGTTGGACTTTTTCTTCTTCCTTGACAAGGACTACCGCGAGAGCCATGGGGGAGACTGCCAGGTACAAAAATAGTTCCTCTCTAGGCTCGGGCTTAGCCAACAACGGAGGGGAGCCGAGGTAGCTCTTCAGCTCTTCAAATGCCTGTTGGCACTCAGGGGTCCAGCAGAAGTTCTTCGACTGCTTGAGGGTTTGGAAGAAGGGTAGGCACCGTTCGGCCGACCTCGCGATGAAGCAATTCAGGGCTGCTACCTCCCTGTAAGTCGCTGAACCTTTTTTATAGACTTCGGGGCGGCCATCTCCTGGATGGCGTGAATTTTCTCCGGATTGGCTTCAATTCCGTGCCCCGATACCATGAAGCCCAGAAACTTTCCTGAGGTCACTCCGAAAGCACATTTAGTCGGGTTCAGCTTCATCTTATATTTTCGGAGGGCGACGAAGGTCTCCTCAAGGTTGGCGACGTGGTTCATGGAAGATTTGCTTTTCACGAGCATGTCATCCACGTAGACCTCCATATTGCAGCCGATCTGCTCCTTGAAGATTTTGTTCACCAGCCGTTGGTAGGTTGCGCCTACATTTTTGAGGCTGAAAGGCATGACCCTGTAACAGTAAAGGCCACGGTTAGTAATGAAAGCAGTCTTTTCTTCATCTTCCGATGCCATCCTGATTTGATTATAGCTAGAGAATGCATCCATAAAGGTGAGAAGCTCATGGCCCGAGGTCGCATCCACTAGTTGATCAATTCTGGACAGAGGGTAGCTGTCCTTTGGGCAGGCTTTATTCAGCTTTTTGAAGTCTATGCACATCCTCCACTTGCCATTTTCCTTTTTGACTAGGACAACGTTAGAAATCCAGTCAGAATAATTGACTTCTCTAATAAATCCGACTTTCAAGAGTTTGTCCACTTCCTTGGCTATCGCTTTCTGCCTCTCTGGTGCATGACCTTGGATTTTCTCTTTCGTCGGTCGATGCTTGGGATCGACGGCCAGGCAGTGCTCCATGACTTTCGTGTCAATCCCCAGCATGTCTGCTGGAACCCAAGCAAAAATATTTGCATTCTTTCATTGAAAATCGATGAGATGCATCCGCACCTCTTCCCCCAGGTTGGATCCGATCTTCACCACATGCTCCGTATTCTCGTCATTCAAAGGGATCGAAACCAGATCTTCGATTGGGCCACCCCTCTCCTCAGTGAGGTCGTCGCGGGCATCCAGCCCATCAACTGGGCAGGGATCGAATTGGTCACTCCTTTGCAAGGCTATGTTGTAGCAGTGTCTGGCCAGGGCTTGGTCTCTCCTGACCTCTCCGATCCCCTGGTTGGTAGAGAATTTTAACTTCAAATGGTAGGTTGACACGATGGCCCGGAGAGCATTGAGGCTGGGTCAGCTGAGGATCGCGTTGTAGGCTGACGGTGCCTTCACCACCAGAAAATTCACCAGAGCCCTGGATTGTCTTGGATATCAACCTGCAGCTACAGTCAAAGTTATCACTCCCTCCATCGGGACAGCATCGTCGGTAAACCCTACTAGAGGGGAGCTAATCGGCCCCAAATGGCCGTCAAGGATGGACATTCTTGAAAAGGTATCATAGAACAAAATGTCGGCCGAACTTCCATTATCGACAAGAATACGGCGGACGTCGTAATTAGCTATATTCAAAAAAACTACAACTACATCGTTATGAGAAAATTGAACTCCCTGAGCATCTTCTTCGATGAAAGTTATGGATTCCTCGATCTTTTGTCGCTTGGGAGGTCCGGCCAATACGTCGGTCGCTCTCCGTCGGAATTCTTCCGAGATGGTGTTGGTGAAATCCGTCGGAGGCTGATTGTCTGACTGCTCCATGCCGGCGGTCGTTGCCGGAGGATGTGGGGCCTGGGAAACTGGAGGCGAGGCCGGAGCCTGAGATCCGACCGTGGAGGCCGTGGGTCGCTGTGTGGATGCTTCGCGGGAAGGCATCGGGCGAAGATCTAGTGGGGGAAGGAGGAGAGGATGCCGAAAAAGATGATCGGAGGCAGTTTCGTTGAGCGCTCCTTTAAGAACAAGGGTACTGTGAAGACACAGCCCACCTTCTAGCGCCAATCCTGTTGGTGCAAAAATCCGCCTGTGTCAGAGAAGCTGGGGTCAGAGGAGTCGCGGTCGCCGTCGGGACCTGCAAAAGAAGTCTAAACCAGAGGTGGGGTTGCTCCGGTAAGACCCTCCGACGCTCAAGTCAGTTCTCTGCCTCAACAAGAATGGAGTGATCGAACAGAAATTTTAGCAGAGTTTTGGGATAGAGATTAGAGCTTAGAGAATAATGTATCTAGGGTCCCCTTTTTATAAGTAGAGGGAGCAACGGATTGATAGCAACATTTGTAACGGCCTAGTAGTGGGCCGCATGGAGCCAGGAGGAATTTATCATGAAGAGTAATGGGGTGGAGTCGTGGCTAGTCATGGCTGTCACCATGGTTCGCCACGTGGAATCAGTTGCGGAGAGTGGAGTGGCATCTGTTGTTGTGACTCGCCAGGGAGTGGTGGAGCCGCACAGCATCCATCGCAGGAGGTGGAGCAGAATTGTGGCCATTATTGCAGCTAGTCAGGGAGTGATGGAGCCGCATGAAATCTGTTGCAGGAAGTGGAGTAGAATCGCGGCCGTTACTATGGCCAGCCAGGGAGTCCAGGCCTATCGGTCGAAGCTCGATTGATGCGCCTGACGGAGAGAGGTGGCTATCCCTCTGAAATGAGCCTGGATGTTGCTGGCGGGCTGTTTACCGTTGGGTGCCTTGAGCGTTAGTACTATAGGCGAGGGCTATTTGCTGTAGGAGCCCAGTCAGAGGCTCTCTGTAGGTGAATTCGATTTCTGCAGGAGTCCGGACGAAGTCTTCCTGCAGCTGGAGTCAGGGACGAAGTCCGACTCTCATAGGAGTCTGGATGAAACCTTCTTGCAGTTAGAGTCGGAGATAAAGTCTGGCTCCCGTAGGTGTCTGGATGAAGTCTTCCTGCTGCTGAAGTCAGGGATGAAGTCCGGCTCCCGTAGGAGTCCGGACGAAGTCTTCTTGCAGTTGGAGTCGGAGATGAAGTCTGGCTCCCGTAGGAGTCCAGACGAAGTCTTCCTGCTGCTGAAGTCGGGGACAAAGTCCGACTCCGGTAGGAGTCCGGACGATGGCTTCCTGCAGCCGAAGTCGAGGATGAAGTCCGGCTCCCGTAGGAGTCCGAACGAAGCGTTCTTGCAGTTGGAGTCAGAGATGAAGTCCGGCTCCCGTAGGAGTCTAGATGAAGCCTTCTTGCAGTTGGAGTCGGAGACGAAGTCCGGCTCCCGTAGGAGTCCAGACGAAGTCTTCCTGCTGCTGAAGTCAGGGATGAAGTTTGGCTCCCGTAGGAGTCCGGACGAAGCCTTCTTGCAGTCGAAGTCGGGGATGAAGTCCGGCTCCCGTAGGAGTCCGGACGAAGCCTTCTTGCAGTCATAGGTCAGACGCCGATAGAATCCCCGAGGGGTCACTCCTGACACGAACTTCGACTGGGAGGAGTTTTACACCCAACATCAATGAATACCTATACTCTCACTCTGATGTCTCCACACCATAGACTCAAGACACATCTACCCTAAGAAAGCGATCGTAGACCAACCTTCCGGATAGATCACCATCCTCGTGATGATCATATGGTCGGAGCTGTTTATGAGTTAGTTATGTAAATTCATGCCTTAAATTTTCAACTCTTGAAAATATGAATTGACATTCCTACTAACTCAAAGGATGTATCACAGACACAATGTACACAATGTGATAGAAGAATAACCCATTTATTGATTTATAGTCAAAATTATAAATTTGCCCTTAGATTTGTACAAGAATGTGTCAGCCAATCTGGCATCTAGGGCACACATCTAACAAACTCTCACTTGACCTAATGCCAATTGGCTACATATCTAAGTCCCATGTTCTCAAGGTGGGCTTCAATCTTTTACTGGCCTAATAGCTTTGTCAATGGGTCTGTCACATTATCTGTGGAGTCGACTCTCTTAACCTCGACATAACTCTTTTTGAGGTAATCACGGATTAGATGGAATCATCGCTCGATGTGCTTGGACTTCTGATGAGACCTTGGCTCCTTAGCTAGGGCTATGGTGCTATTATTATCGCAGTAAAGAGGGATGGCATCCGATGACATCACTACAAGCTCTGCGGCAAACTTCTTGTACCAGAATGCCTCCTTCGCAGCTTTCGATGCAGCAATATACTCTGCCTCCATGATGGAATCAGCAATCACCATCTGCTTGGAACTCTTCCAACTAACTGCACCACCATTGCAAATGAACAGACTCCTAGATGTCGACTTTCGATCATCTATATCAGACATAAAGTCTGAGTCTGTATATCCCTGAATCTGAAATTCTCCATTCCTAAAAACTAGAAATATATCCTTAGTCCTTCTCAAGTACTTAAGGATACATTTCACAGAAGTCCAGTGCTCTTTGCCTGATATCTGCTTGTGACACTCACAGCATGGGCTATATCAGGTCGTGTACATAGCATGGCATACATGAGACTCCCTATTGCCGAAGCATAAGGAATCTTGCTCATGCGTTCAATCTCTTCAGGTGTGCTAGGGCACATCTTCTTAGAGAGATGAATGCCATGTCTAAAAGGTACTGTTGGTGCAAAAATCCACCGACGTCGGAGAAGCTGGAGTCGAGGGAGTCACGGTCGCCGTCGGGACCTGCAAAGGAAGTCAAAACCAGAGTTGGGGGTGCTCCAGCAAGACCCTCCGACACTCAAGTCAGTTCTCTGCCTCAACAAGAATGGAGTGCTCGAACAAAAATTTTAGCAGAGTTTTTAGATAGAGATTAGAGCTTAGAGAATAACATATCTGGGGGTCCCCATTTTATAGGTGGAGGGCATAACAGATTGACAGCGACATCTGTAACCATCTGGTGGTGGGCCGTTTGAGGCCATAAGGAGTTTGTTATGGAGAGTAGTGGAGTGGCATCGTGGCCATCGCCGTGGCCTGCCACGTGGAGCCTGTAGTGGAGAGTGGAGTGATGTTCATTGTCGTGACTTGCCAGAGCATGATGGAGCTGCATGGGATCCATCATAGGAAGTGGAGCAGAGTCATGGCCATTACTGTGGCCTGCCAGGGAGTCCAGACCTGTCGGTCGAAGCTCGGTTTGGGTGTCTGGTGGAGGGGGGGTAGCTCTCCGTCTGAGAGGTGCTCGGATGTTGCTGGCAAGCTTCTACCATTGGGTGCCTCGGGTGCTAGCACTGCAGGTGAAGGTCATCTGTTGTAGAAGCTCGGTCAGGGGCTTTCTGTGGATGAAGTTTAGTTTCACACAGAATCCGACAGAAGGTCGATCGATAGCGGATGTCGGATGGCGCTGGAGAGATTCACCTGCTGGAGAGGTTCGACTGTTGGAGCTCGTGCGTCATAGGAGTTCGTCCGGAATCTGTCCGCTACAGAAGCTCGATCGGAGTCTGGTTCCCGTAGAAGTCCAGATGGAGATCATTCATGAGGAAGCTCGATCGAAGCCTGCCTACAATAGAAGTCTAGAAAGAATTCATTCACAAGGGAAGCTTGGGTGGAGGCTTACAGTAGAAATCCGACACGGACCGCTCGTAATAGAAATTTGAAGTAGACCGCTGGTAGTAGTAGCTCGGAGTAGATCATTTGTAGCCGAAGCTCGGAGTAGATCGCTTGTAGCAGAAGCTCGAAGTAGATCGCTTGTGGTGGGGGCTCGGAGTCCGGCCCTTGTGAGAATTTGGGTGAGGTCTACCTGCAATGGGAGCCCAGGGCTGAAGTCCGACTCCCGTAGGAGCTCGGATGAAGTCTACCTGCAATAGGAGTTCGGGGAAGAAATCCGGCTCCCGTAGGAGCCCGAATGAAACCCAGAAGGTGGTCGACTGTCGTAGAAACTTGGATGGAGTCCGCCCATCGTGGAGATCTACTATTGGAAAAGTTCGGCCACTGACGAACTGACGAAGTTCTGGAAGAAGTTCGGATTGGAGTAGATCGAATCCTGTTGAAAAAGATCTGGAAGAGGTCCGGGGAGCGGTTGACCCTTGTAGGAGGTCGGCCGATAGTAGAATCCAGAGAGCACTTGGAGCAGCCTGATGGACGACCGAAGAAGCTTATCACTGGAGAAGCCCGGGAGATGCAGCAGGAGTTCGTCCGTCAGCAGAACTTGGGAATATTGCGGAAGCTCGACCGCCGAAGAGATTCGGAAAGATGTCGCCCAAGGTCGGACGTCGGCAGAGTCCCGGGAGAGTAACTCCTGGTATGAACTTCGGCTGGGAGGAGATTTTATACCCTACACCAGTCCCCCTACTTTCGTGTTCGATTTTCGAATGAAGTATAGAGAAATTTTTACAGCCGAAGTTGCCCCCTTGAATTCTGCGTGCGACCGCCCTCAGATATCCTAGCATTTAATGCACGCATATCGAAGTCTTTTCAAATCAGGATGATCTGAAGAGACTCTTCAAAATTCCTGCTAGAGTGCAGTCCCAAGTGCCACGCCATAATGGCCTTGCCAGTAGTCAACCGTACGCCATGGTGAGAGGGACACGTGGCGGGCATTGGTCGGTCTAGGGATATCCGCCGTCATGACTGTGCCAGGTCCTGTTGCCTATTTAAACCCACTCCTTCCCTCCAGGGACTTCACTTCACCTGAGAGTCCAGTTGGCACCTTTCTTCTATCTGAGAGTTCTGCCGCCCATCGACGCCCTTTTCGACCCTAAGCGTTCTTTGCATCAATCCCCGCCATCTCCGCCGGCTCCCCGCCTGCGTCGGGCCAATCTAGGTTGGTCCCGAAACTTCTCTTGTCATTGCTGTTGTTCCTTCCTCTTCTTGCATTGTTTGTTCAGCTTCCGAGGGTTTATTCGCAATCTTTCCCGATCTTTCAGGATTTCCTTCTTTCTTTTCTCTTGCTGCAGGCACGGACGTAGGAGTTTCCTGGGCGGCCCTCACCGTCGACGTCCCTTACGATGCCGAGCCTTCAGTCCTCTGAGCCCTTTCGAGGAGTTCTCCCACCGGGGCTTCTGCCCCAGAGGTCCGTCTCGAGGGGATGCTGCAGATCGAGAGGAGGAGGAGAAGGAAAACAGTGGCCCGCAAGTTTAGCGACCGTCGAGCTGCCACTGAGGGCTCCCAAAGCTTCGAAGGGGACTCGAGGGAGAATTCCTTTAACAACAGGGATTTAATAGCGGAACTGGCCGGTGAGTGCATCCCGCCTGAGAATTTTGAAGTAGTTGAATGGGCCGACCCCGGTCAAGGGGGTAGAATTGCCGTCATAAGCTGTGGTGGGCTTCTTGACATCGTCAGGGTTGAGGGACCAGAGGCGGTCGGCGCTGACGGTGGAATAGTAGAACTTGTTGCGGGGGCGGTGGAAGTAGCGCATGCTGACCTCGTCGAAGTACCCAGGATGGTAATTGTCGGAGAGAATATGGTGGTGGTGCATGCCTTCGGTGTTATCGCGGCCTTCCGAGGTCCTTCCGGGGTACTTCCGGTTCTTCTTGAAGCAGGTTGTCATTGCCACCGTTGTCGCCGCCGCCTCCCCTTGAGTTCTATCCCGCCCTTTTCCCCTTAGGGTTAGGGTTTCGGCAATGGGGCAGAACAAGGTGAAGGGTGAGAGCCGATAGGTTCATCATACATACTAGAAAATACTACTGAGAAAGATGGAACTGGAAGGAGAAGTCGAAAGCTTGAAGCGATCTCTAATGCATTCTTTTCAGGTCTTGTGGTATTGTTCTTCTTTCTTTGGCCTTCAGGGCTTTGTAACGTATACCTTGTTAATCAAAATGAAAAGAAGATTTTTGTTACCTTGTCTGCACTTTGCGTTAAATTGTCGTCCGTCGAACTTCTTTTATTCTCTTTTTTTTTTGTCTTGTTCGATGTTGTCTGAAGGTTCCTGATCGTCGCCACGTTGGTTTGCTTTTCTTGTCGTCTTTCTTTTTCGGCCTTAAGGGCTTTGTAATGCATACTTAGCTAATGAAATAAAAAAGAAATTTTTCATTACCTCTTCTACTCATGTGTTGAGTTGTCGTTTGCTGAACTTCTTTCAGTTTTTGCCTTGCTCGATATTGATGTCATTCGAAGGTACCCAATCGTCATCACATTGTCCTGTCCCTTTTGTTTATGGCCGTAGATTTGTCCGGGGCCACTTGAGTTTGACGCTTCCTTTTGGAGTTCGAGCTCGGGGGTCTGAACTTCTCGTCGCCTTGAGGAAGCCATCTTATCCTTGGCCTGTGTTGAGAGCCCTCTCGAAGACTGAGGATTTTTGATAAGAATCCCCATCCTTGCTGAGATGAGGTCCCCTGTATCTTTGATGTAATTTGTTTTTTATTTGTTGCTAGTGTAGTTTGTCGCTTTTTCTTTTTAACTTTCCTCCCTTTTTTTTTCTTTTCTCGAGTGAGGGTTTTACCTCTGCTCTTAGCGGGGTCGCGGGAGCGCGTAGGGGCCATCGAGAAGGTTTTCTTTTTTTTATCTAGTCTTGAATGACCAGATCTTAGTCGGCGTCAGGACGAGGTTCTCCTTTTATTCCTGATGTAGTCGATTTCAGCTCAGGTTAGGATGAGGTTCTCCTCCTGTTCCTAACAGGGCTGTGGGGGCACATATGGGCATTGCAGGGCCTCTCCCTCCATCTGGTCTTAAAGTAACCGGGCCTTCGACTTTGCTCATGTTAGGGCGAGGTTCTCCTCCTATCCCTAACAGGGCTGTGGGGGCACATATGGGCGTTGCAGGGCCTCTCCCTCCATCCGGTCTAAAAGTAACCGGGCCTTCCACTTTGCTCATGTTAGGGCGAGATTCTCATCCTGTCCCTAATAGGGCTGTGGGGGCACATATGGGCGTTGCAGGGCCTCTCCCCCCATTCGGTTTAAGGAGAACCAGGCCTTCGACTTTACTCATGTTAGGGCGAGGTTCTCCTCCTGTCCCTAACATGGCTGTGGGGGCACATAAGGGCGTTGTAGGGTCTCTCCCCACATCTGGCCTAAAAGTAACCAGGCCTTCAACCTTGCTCACGTTAGGGCGAGGTTCTCCTCCTGTCCCTAACATGGCTGTGGGAGCACTATAGGAACCAGATCTAGGGTTTCAGGGTTAGATCTTGAAACTTTTTCAAGATCAGGCAGCGGAAGACTAAAATAAATCAAAATTTATTTTCTAAAATCAAAGAATCCCTAGATCTAAGATCCTATTACATGATTATTACATAGTGTTGGGCATAAAATACCCTCGGTCGAAGTTCTTGGCGAGGTCGACCCGAGCAGGGCTCTATCCTCGACTCCAACGGCTGCAGACAGACTTCGTTCGGACTCCTACGGGAGCCAGACTCCGCCGACAACCTCAACCGCAAGTAGACTCCACCCGAACTCCTACGGGAGTCGGGCTCCATCACTTCGCCCGGACTCCTACGGGAGCCGAGCTCTGTCCTCAACATCAACTGCTGGTAAGCCCTAGCCGGACTCCTACGGGAGCCGGGCTTCGCCTTTGACTTTAATTGCAGGAAGACTCCGCCTGGACTCATACAGGAGCCCGAGCCGGGCTCTGTCCTTGACTCCAACGGCTGCAGACAGACTTCGTCCGGACTCATACGGGAGCCAGACTCCATCGACAACTTCAACCGCAAGTAGACTCCGCCCGGACTCCTACGGGAGCCAGGCTCCGTCACTCCGCCCGGACTCCTATGGGAGTCGGGCTCCATCCTCAACATCAACTGCTGGTAAGCCCTAGCCAGACTCCTATGGGAGCCGAGCTTCGCCTTTGACTTTAATTGCCGGAAGACTTTGCCCAGACTCATACAGGAGCCCGAGCCGGGCTCTATCCTCGACTCCAACGGCTGCAGACAGACTTCGTCCAGACTCCTACGGAAGCTAGACTCTGTCTTCTACTCTGACTGCGGGAAGACCTCGCCCAAGCTCCTACGGGTATCGGACCTCGCTATCAACTCTAATCAAACTTTGGCCGACCAGTCTGGACCCCCTGGCAGGCCACAGTAACGGACAACACTGCTCCACTCCCTGCGGCGAACCCTACGCAGCTCCATTACTCCCTGACAGGCCATATTAACGGCCACGATTCTGCTCCACTCCCTGTGGCGGATCCTGTGCGATTCCACCATTCCCTGATGAGTCACGACAGCGGATGCCGCTCCACTCCCCGTAACTGATTCCACGTGGTGGGCCACGGCAATAGCCACGATCCCACTCTACTACCCTCCGCAATAAATTCCTTCTGACTCTGGGCGGCCCACTACCAGACGGTTACAGGCGTCACCATCAATTTGTTGCCCCCTCCACCTATAAAAGGGGGCCCCAGATACGTTATTCGATAAGCTCTAATTTTTTACCTCAAAACTCTGCTAAATTCTCCATTCGAGCACTCCATTCTTGTTGAGACAGAGAACTGACTTGAGCGTCGGAGGGTCTTGCCGGAGCAGCCCCACCTCCAGTTTAGACTTCCTTTGCAGGTCCCGGCGGCGACCGCGACTCCCTCGACTCCAGCTTCTCCGACGCAAGCAGATTTTTGCACCAACAGGATTGGCGCTAGAAGGAGGGCCTGAACCTCCGCGGTACCCTTGTTCTTAAAGGAGCGCTCAACGGAACCGCCTCCGATCGCCTCCTCCGGCACCCTCTCCTTGTTTCCCCCACGAGATCCTCGCCTGATGCCTTCTCGCGAAGTGCCCACACCAATACCCACGGCCTCCGCAGCCATATCCCGGACCCCGATCACACCTGTGGTTTCCCAAGCCCTGCATCCTCCAGCTATGGTCGCCAGCAGGGAGTGGCCGGACGATCGGCCTCCGACGGATTCCACCAACACCATCTCGGGAGGATCCCGGTGGGAAACGACCAACATACCGTCTGTATCCCCCAAGCGACAAAAGACTGAAGAGCCCATAACTTTTACCGAAGAAGACACTCAAGGAGTCCAATTCCCTCATAACGACGCGGTTGTAGTTTCTTTGAGTATAGCGAATTATGACGTCCGTCACATTCTTGTCGACAATGAAAGTTCGGCCGACATCTTGTTCTATGATGCCTTTTCAAGGATGGCCACTCTTGACGGTCATCTGAAGCCGATTAGCTCCCCCTTGGTAGGGTTTACCGGCGACGCCGTTCCGACGGAGGGGATAATAACCTTGACTGTGGCCGTAGGTCAATATCCAAGGCAATCCAAGGCTCTGGTGAATTTCTTGGTGGTGAAGGCGCCGTCCGCCTACAATGCAATCCTCGGTCGACCTGGCCTCAATGCTCTCCGAGCCGTCGTATCGACCTACCATTTGAAGTTGAAGTTTCCCACCGACCAGGGGACCGGAGAGGTCCGGGGAGACCAAGCTCTGGCCAGACACTATTACAATATAGCCTTGCAAAGAGGTGATCAATCTGATTCCTGCCCCGTCGATGGACTGGATGCTCACAATGACCTCACTGAAGAGAGGGGTGCCCCCATTGAAGATCTGGTACCAATCCCTTTGAACGACAAGATCTCGGAGCATGTAGCAATGATTGGCTCCAACCTAGGGGAGGAGGTACGGGTGCGTCTCATTGATTTTCTACAAAGGAATGCGGATGTTTTCGCTTGGGTTCCAGCGGACATGCCGGGAATTGACCCAGAAGTCATGGAGCATCATCTGGCCGTCGATCTAAAACATCGACCGACGAAAGAGAAAATCTGAAATCATGCTCTAGAGAGGCAGAAGGCGATAGCCGAGGAAGTGGATAAGCTCCTTAAGGCCGGATTCATTAAGGAAGTCAATTATCCTGATTGGATTTCTAACGTTGTCCTGGTCAAAAAGGCAAATGGCAAGTGGGGGATGTGCATAGACTTCAGAAAGCTGAATAAGGCCTGTCCGAAAGACAGTTATCCCCTTCCCAAAATCGATCAACTGGTGGACGCAACCTCTGGCCATGAGCTCCTCACCTTCATGGATGCATTCTCCAGCTATAATCAAATTAGAATGGCACCGGAAGATGAAGAAAAGACAGCTTTCATCACTAATCGTGGCCTTTACTGTTACAGGGTCATGCCTTTCGGCCTCAAGAATGCGGGCGCAACCTATCAACGGTTAGTGAACAAAATCTTCAAGTAGCAGATCGGTCGTAACATGGAGGTCTACGTGGATGACATGCTCGTAAAAAGCAAATCTTCCAAAGATCATGTCGCCGACCTCGAGGAGACCTTTGACGCTCTTCGAAAATATAGAATGAAGCTGAACCCAACTAAGTGCGCTTTCGACGTAACCTCAGGAAAGTTCCTGGGCTTCATGGTATCAGGATGCAGAATCGAGGCCAATCCAGAGAAAATTTGCACCATCCAGGAGATGGCCGCCCCAAAGTCGATAAAAGAGGTTCAGCACCTCATGGGGAGGATAGCGCCCCTTAATCGCTTCATCGCAAGGTCGGCCGAACGGTGCTTGCCCTTCTTTCAAACTCTTAAGCAGCCGAAGAACTTCTGTTGGACCCCTGAGTGCCAACAGGCGTTCGAAGAATTAAGAAGCTACTTTGGATCACCCCCGCTGTTAGCAAAGCCTGAGCCTGGGGAGGAGCTATTTTTATATCTGGTGGTCTCTCCCATGGCCCTCGCGGCCGTCCTTGTCAAGGAAGAGACGAAAGTCCAGCGGCCGATCTACTACGTTAGCCGTGCGTTGAGGGACGCCGAGACCAGGTATACCAAATTAGAGAAATTAACTTACGCCTTGTTGATTGCAGCCCGAAGACTCCGACCCTACTTTCAAGGGCACACCGTGACACTACTCACCGACCAACCAATCAAGGCGGTCCTGCACCGGACAGATACCTCCGGGAGGATGGCGAAATGGGCGATCGAGCTCACGGAATTCGACATCAATTATCGACCCAGGCCAGCAGTGAAGGCCCAAATACTGGCAGATTTTATAGTAGAGTGTACCATCCCAGAGGAGGCTGAACTTGAACAAAGCAAAGGTGACGACCTGAAGTCCCAACCGAACTCCCCCAAAGAAGAGGCCGATCCCGCTAATCGCTTTTGGGCCCTCTATGTGGACGGATCTTCCAACATGTCGGGCGTAGGTGCGGGCCTGATCTTGGTCAGTCCGGAGGGAATCATCGCGGAATACGCTCTGTGTTTCAAGTTTCCCACAACAAATAATGGAGCAGAATATGAAGCTCTGATCGTGGGACTAAGGATCGCTAGAGAGCTGGGAATAAGTCAGCTCCGGGTGCACAGTGACTCTCAACTGGTGGTGGGACAAGTCAGCGAGAATTACGAAGTACGGGAGGACAGTATGGCCAAATACCTTGAGAAGGTAAAAGAGCTCACTCCCACCTTTAGCGACTTCAACATTAGACAGATCCCAAGGTTGAAAAATACTAGGGCTGACTTTCTCTCCAAGCTTACGACATCGGCTCCGGTCGAATTGCCCAAAGGCATCCTCTTCGAAGTTTTAAAACACCCGAGTACAGAAGAATTGCGGCCCGTAATGGAGATTGACCACGAGCCCAGCTGGGTCGACCCACTAATCATCTATCTCAGAGATGGAGTTCTCCCCCAGGATGCGAAGGAAGCTCGGAAGCTCCGAAATCAAGCCTCCCGATACATCCTTTATGAGGGCAAATTATACAAGAGATCATACTCCTTGCCCCTTTTGAAATGTCTCCGGCCCTCGGAGGCTGACTACGCCTTGTGGGAAGTACATGAAGGAGTTTGCGGAAACCATTTGGGGGCTAGATCTTTATCCCACAAGTTGCTCCGCCAAGGATATTACTGGCCAACGATGCATCATGATTCGATTGAATATGTCAAAAAGTGTGACCGATGCCAGAGATACGCCAACATCCAGAGACAGCCCGCCACCGAGCTCACACCCTTGAGTGCCCCTTGGCCTTTTGCACATGGGGGATGGACATCCTTGGCCCCTTTCCCATGGCATCCGGGCAAAGGAAGTTCCTCCTTGTAGCGATCGACTATTTCACCAAATGGGTTGAAGCTGAACCGCTAGCGAAAATCACAGAAGCAAAAGTACAAGATTTCGTCTGAAAGTCGATCGTGTGTAGGTTCGGTTTGCCTAGAACCCTGATCACTGATAACAGACGGCAATTCACGGGAGCAAAATTCGTCGAATTCTGCGAAGATCTAAACGTCTCCCACAACTTCACATCAGTAGCCCATCCCCAGGCGAACGGCGAAGCTGAGGTAACCAACAGGACCCTTTTGCAGGGGATTAAAACAAGGCTTGAAAAAGCAAAGGAAACTTGGGCGGATGAACTTTATCACGTGTTGTGGGCGTATCAAACTACCCAGAGGCTACCTACGGGGGAGACCCCTTTTGCTTTAGCCTTCGGTACGGAAGCTGTCATCCCGATCGAGCTTAAACTCCCATCGACACGAGTCGTGACGTTCGACGAACGTCAAAATTTGCAAAGTCTTAGAGCCAATCTCGACCTGCTGGAAGAAAGATGGAAAATAGCTCAGGTTCGAATGGCAGCCTACAGACAAAAAGTCGCTCGATATTACAATGCCCGGGTCAAGAACAAAGCCTTTAGAGCGGAAGATCTAGTGCTTCGACGAGCCGCTGTCTCGCAACCTCAGGACCGAGGGAAACTCGCCCCAAACTGGGAAGGACCGTATAAAGTCAAAGAAGTAGTCTGGCCCGGAACTTATTATCTTAAGGAACTCGGAGGAGCCGACCTCCCGCGACCGTGGAGCTCAAAAAACTTACAGATATACTACCAGTAACTTTGTTTTAATTGAAAACTGCATACCTATATGTCTTTGGACAATTCAAACAAACTGCATCAAAAACAAAAGGGAAACCTCATCTCGACAAAGTCGATGGCCCGGTTCCATTTAGACCGGATGGGGGGAGAGGCCCTGCAATGCCCATATGCTCCCCCACAGCCCTGTTAGGGACAGGAGGAGAACCTCGCCCTAACTTGAGCAAAGTCGAAGGCCTGATTCCATTTAGACCGGATGGGGGGAGAGGCCCTGCAACGCCCATATGCGCCCCCACAGTCCTGTTAGGGACAGGAGGAGAACCTTGCCCTAACTTGAGCAAAGTCGAAGGCCCGGTTCTATTTAGACCGGATGGGGGGAGAGGCCCTGCAACGCCCATATGCACTCCCACAGCCCTGTTAGGGACAGGAGGATAACCTCGCCCTAACTTGAGAAAGTCGAAGGCCCGGTTCCATTTAGACCGGATGGGGGGAGAGGCCCTGCAATGCCCATATGCGCCCCCACACCTCTGTTAAGGACAGGAGGAAAACCTTGCCCTAGCTTAAGCAAAATCGAAGGCCCAGACTCCTACGGGAGCCGAGCTCCGTCACCAACTTCAACCGGTGGTAAGCCCAGCCCGGACCCCTACAGGAGTCGGGCTCCGTCGCCAACTTGGATTTCTAATAAATCCCGTCCAGACTCCCACGGGAGCCAGACTTTGCACCCTACCTTGATTGCAGGAAGACCCCGCCCGGACTCCTACGGGAGCCGAGCTCCGTCTGTGACTCCAATCGCAAGGAGGATTCCATCCGGATTCCTACGGGAGCCGGACTTCGTCTCCAACTTCAACTGCTGGCGATCTTCGCCCAGACTCCCACGGGAGCCAAACTTCACCCCGACTTCACCTACGGGAGCCAAACTCCCGTAGCCTCACTGAGAGCGAAGAAAGATTCCAAGCGAAAAAGAAAAAAAAAGGCGATGGACCACATCAACGATGATTGGAAAACAAACAGCGCCCGAGGTGCATAAAACCCTGTCACGGCAAGGAGCGGGGCTCCCATCAGGAGTCCCAGCCTTCAAGGAAGCTTTCGATGCAAAATATGACAACTTCCTCAGGGCGATAGAAGCTCGGACCTCCGAGCTCAAGCCCTGAGGGGACATCAAGCCCGAATGGCCTCAAGCGAACCCGCGGCCACTGACGAAAAAGATGGGTTGATACGATGACAACCAGACACCTTCGAATGACGTAAAAGCCGATAAGGAGCTCGGCAAATGACAATTCAACATGAATAAAAGGGCCACCGACGACCTTAAAAAAAAAAAAAAAAAAAAAAAGAAGAAAAAGAGAGAAGAAGGGGGAAGAAGTTCGGCAGATAACAATTCACGAGGTAACAAAATCTCCTTCTCATTTTGCAACTAACAAGATGTACGTTACAAGCCCCGGAGGGCCAGAAAAGAATACATTATTATAAGACTCGAAACACGGCTTGGAAAGGATGCACTGGAGGCCGCTTCAGGCTACAAACTTCTCTTCCCGTTTCTGTCCTTCCCAGCTGCATTTTTCGGTGCGTGTAGCAGACCTGCCGGCTCTCGCCCCGCCTTGCTTCGCTCCACCTCCGAAGTCCCAACCCCCGGGGGAAAAGGACGGGATAGATTCCAGGGGGCAGTCGGGGCAACGGCAGCGGCGATGAAGACCTGTTTCAAGAAGAATCGGAGTCACCCCGGAGGCAGCGGCGACACCAGAGATATGCGCCATCACCAAATGCTCCGTGACAACCGCCGTCCGAAGTATTCCGACAAGGTCGGCATGCGCTACTTCCACCGACCCCGCAACAAGTTTTACTGCCCCACCATCGACGCCGACAGCTTCTGGTCCCTCGGCCCCGACGACATCAACGATCCTGCCATAGCTTGTGACGACAGTTCTGCCCTCTCGATCGGTGTCACTCCATCTTGCTACTCTGAAATTCTCAGGCAGAACGCCTTTACCGGCGGTCCCCGTTATTAAACCCCTGTTCAAGTCCTTGGCATCCTCTCGAGAATGGCCTCTGAGGTGGAGGGCCTGGCGGGGAAACCCCTTAGAGAGGAATCGGGGGGCTGAGGATGGCAGAGAGACGGCGATGACCGGCACGGAGGATGCTCGGAGTCGGCAGGGGCACAAAGGGGGTGGCGAGTAGCTAGGCTCTCAGAAGAATGAAAGGTGCCGTCTTTTGGACGAAGTAAGGCTCCGAAGGAGGAGTAGGGGGTTTAAATAGGCAGCGGATCTTAGCGCAATTATGGTGGCGGGTGTCCCTAAACCAGCCAGTGCTTACCACGTGTCCCGCATGTCCCACTCACCGCTATCGAGGATTGACTGTTCGCAAATTTTCATGGCGCGATGCTTGGGGTCACGTCTCAGTGGGAGTTCCGAAAAGACTCTTTGGGTCGCCATAATCGAAAAAAGGACTCTGGCGTGCACGCATTAAATGCCGACACATCCAAGGATGGTTGCGCTCGGACGTCAGGGGAAGAACTTCGATCGCGACAACTTCTCCGTACTTCCTTCATTCGAAATTCGAACTCAGAAGTAGGGGGACTGGTGTTGGGCATAAAATACCCTCGGCCGAAGTTCTTGGCAGGGTCGACCCGAGCCGGGCTCCATCCTCGACTCCAACGACTGCAGACAGACTTCGTCCGGACTCCTACGGGAGCCAGACTCTGCCGACAACCTTAACCGCAAGTAGACTCCGTCCGGACTCCTACGGGAGCCGAGCTCCGTCCTCAACATCAACTCTTGGTAAGCCCTAGCCGGACTCCTACGGGAGTTGGGCTTCGCCTTTGACTTTAATTGCAGGAAGACTCCGCCCGGACTCATACAGGAGCCCGAGCCGAGCTCCGTCCTTGACTCCAACGACTGCAGACAGACTTCGTCCGGACTCCTACGGGAGCCAGACTCCACCGACAACCTCAACCGCAAGTAGACTCCGCCCGGACTCCTACGGGAGCTGGGCTCCGTCACTCCGCCCGGACTCCTACGGGAGCCGGGCTCCGTCCTCAACATCAACTGCTGGTAAGCCCTAGCCGGACTCCTACGGGAGCCGGGCTTCGCCTTTGACTTTAATTGCAGGAAGACTCCGCCCGGACTCATACAGGAGCCCGAGCCGGACTCCGTCTTCGACTCCAACGGCTGCAGACAGACTTCGTCCGGACTCCTACGGGAGCCAGACTCCACCGATAACCTCAACCGCAAGTAGACTCCGCCCGGACTCCTACGGGAGCCAGGCTCCGTCACTCCGCCCGGACTCCTACGGGAGTCGGGCTCCGTCCTCAACATCAACTGCTGATAAGCCCTAGCCGGACTCCTACGGGAGCTGGGCTTCACCTTTGACTTTAATTGCAGGAAGACTCCGCCCGGACTCATACAGGAGCTCGAGCCGGGCTCCGTCCTCGACTCCAACGGCTGCAGACAGACTTCGTCCGGACTCCTATGGGAGCCAGACTCTGCCGACAACTTCAACTACAAGTAGACTCCGCCCAGACTCCTACGGGAGCCGGGCTCCATCACTCTGCCCGGACTCCTACGGGAGTCGGGCTCCGTCCTCAACATCAACTGCTGGTAAGCCCTAGCCAGACTCCTACGGGAGCCGGGCTTCGCCTTTGACTTTAATTGCAGGAAGACTCCGCCCGGACTCATACAGGAGCCCGAGCAGGGCTCCGTCCTCGACTACAACGGCTGCAGACAGACTTCGTCCGGACTCCTACGGGAGCCAGACTCCACCGACAACTTCAACCGCAAGTAGACTCCGCCCGGACTCCTACGGGAGCCAGGCTCCGTCCTCAACATCAACTGCTGGTAAGCCCTAGCTGGACTCCTACGGGAGCCGGGCTTCGCCTTTGACTTTAATTACAGGAAGACTCTGCCCGAACTCATACAGGAGCCTGAGCTGGGCTCTGTCCTCGACTCCAACGGCTGCAGACAGACTTCGTCCGGACTCCTACGGAAGCCAGACTTCGTCTTCTATTCCGACTGCGGGAAGACCTCGTCCAAGCTCCTACGAGTACCGGACCTCGCTACCGACTCTAACCGAACTTTGGCCGACCAGTCTGGACCCCCTGGCAGGCCACAGTAACGGACAACACCGCTCCACTCCCTGCAGTGAACCCTATGCATCTCCATTACTCCCTGACAGGCCGTATTAACGGCCACGATTCTGCTCCACTCCCTGTGGCAGATCCTGTGCGATTCCACCATTCCCTGATGAGTCACGACAGCGGACGCCGCTCCACTCTCCGTAACTGATTCCACATGGCGGGCCATGGTAATAGCCACGATCCCACTCTACTACCCTCCGTAATAAATTCCTCCTGACTCTGGGCGGCCCACTACCAGACGGTTACAGGCGTCACCATCAATTTGTTACCACCTCCGCCTATAAAAGGGGGCCCCAGATACGTTATTCGATAAGCTCTAATTTTTTACCTCAAAACTCTGCTAAATTCTCCGTTCGAGCACTCCATTCTTGTTGAGGCAGAGAACTGACTTGAGCGTCGGAGGGTCTTGCCGGAGCAACCCCACCTCCGGTTTAGACTTCCTTTGCAGGTCTCGACGGCGACCGCGACTCCCTCGACTCCAGCTTCTCCGGCGCAAGTAGATTTTTGCACCAACACATAGCATTAAATCAAAAATTAAAATATATAAATATATCATGAACTACATGTTGATCATATCAACATGTTTCTATACTACATCTAATGTATGTATTAAACAATAGATCAGATCTATTACCTTGCAAGTTAGACGTTCTAACCTTGTTGATCTGGGCTTGAGGATGATGTTGCAAGCTGCACATACGTCCGGCCTCTAGGAGTCATCCACACGAGCCCACGAATCTTGATCAGAAGTCTTGCTTCAGGAAATCAGCACAGTATGCTAGTACTGCGCTGATCCTTCTTTGATGGTTGATCAGGTGCCTCCTTCTTCTTGATTTGGACTCTTCCAAAGATGAAAAATAGAAGGAGGAGTTTCAGATCTGAGACACTCTCAGGAAACTCAAGATGAAGGGAGGAAAGATATGAAAACAAAAACCCTAGAAGAAGACCCTCTTCTTCTTCACGTTTTTCTCTCTAGACACCCAAACTTGCATCTTTTATATCTCCATGAAACAAAGGTATTTCTTACTGATTTTTGGATGGCACAAAGGTCTCTCAAATCTCTGATTTTTTCTAAAATTTCATGAAGAAACTCATCTTATATAAAGAGATATGATAGAGTCCTTGTCTAGGTCAAACACCTAGTCAAGGCTTATCCAAACATGGCAAGTTAAGGGACGACCAACTCTTGAGCACCTCCTCCTTATTTTCATGCATGGATTACCAAAAAAAGGTGCACAATATATACTCTAAAAGCCACAAAAATTCCAAAAAAAATTTGGATAAATTCGGTGCAAAATTGAAAGAGTTTTGGATTTCTAAAACTCTATCTCATAGAATTCGAAATCCAAACTTATTCCTTTTAGATTTGATCCAAACCACCTTCCATGTAAGAAAGAAGAGAGGAGACCTTTTGTGAACGTGGGAGAGATCTGGGAGAGGGCTTTTGTCACACAAAATAAGTGGAGATTGATGTTGAATAAGAGAGAGGGCGTGGAGAAGGCTTATGTGGCGCAAGGTGGAATCCTAGTCCTACTAGGATTCTGTCTTATGACTTGTTTTAATTTGGTTTTCCAAACAAAATCAAATCAAAATTAGATCAACCCAATTAAAATAGGTCTTAACCCAATTAAGAATCTAATTTAATCAGATTAAATTAGATTTAAATCTGATTTAATTTTCTAATCAAATTAGAAATTAGATTGACCCAAGTCCCAGTTGAACTAGGACTAGTTTTTCCTTGCACTTGGCTTATCCAATAAACCAATTGGACTTGATCCAATCAAGCCCAAACCAAATCTAATTAAATAATATTTAATTAGACTTAATATTAGCCCATTGGCTTAATCAAATTAAGCCAATTAGCAATCAAATTGCTAATCGATCCTCCTGCAACACTTGTACTGAGTTAAATGTCAATCGTATTGATCATTTAACCCTAGAATGATTCTTAATCATTGATCAACCATCCGATCGGATCATGAACTCTAATGTGTGTGACCTCATAGGTCCAAACCTAAGCCAGTAGCATAGGAACAAATTTTTATACCAATCGAAGTGACCATCTAGCAATGGTACCCGACGACCGGATAGGTCGAATGTGTAGAACAACATCCTTAGAACCCATGCGGATATAGTTTTCATATAATTCATCCCCTTGACCAAAATGATCATAGGACACCCCAGAGTTCAACTGTCAACTTTGATTAGGTTGTCCACATTGTATTTCAAAATATCAAATCCATCTGATGGATTACCCTGGCCAAGGTTTTGCTAAATTGAAATACAGCGACTCATTCTTCTCCAACTCTTGGAGTGGTCAATCCCATCTCGATCACACTCTGACTTCGCAAGTACTTGACTGTGCCCAGAAGCCTTCCGTCCCTGAATTAGAAATTCAGTTAGTCCAGTACCAAAGCATAGTGAGTTGCTTGCAAGTCACTGAGGCGATCTCAAGTCTAAGGGACACTTATACCTATATCCCATCAGAGACATTCTCGACAGCAGAATACTCTGGAGTTGGTCACGTTCAATGATGATGTACCCTTACATCTCACCTGTATGCCATACCAGTGTCTCCACACTCCTTGGTTAAGAGGACAACCAACCCATATGGCCTACAGCGACCTATGCTCGATAGAAGCTGTCGTCCTTATTAACAGCCTATCATTTGGTCGTGAACAGTTTTAAGGACTAATCGATAAATCCTCTCTTTATCGAATCTAAATAGTCCTAAGGACTTCATCATAACAACGGAGTTCATTAGAAGATGAAAGTTTATGATGAAAATACCAAATATATTTTATTTATTAACAAATCAATTACAATACTTGGTTGCTCAATCGTCAACAGCTTGACGATTGGCTTTTTGGGACACATTTCCCAACAACTCCCACTTGTCCTAAAGCCACTCGGCACAGTATCTAATACCCATCTTCGACTTGTGGTTGTCGAACTTTTTTATTGCCAGGGCTTTAGTGAAGGGGTCGGCTAGGTTCTCCTTTTCATCGATCTTCTGTAGGTCGACGTCACCTCGATCCATGATCTCCCGGACCAGCTGGAAGTGGTGCAAGATGTGCTTCGTCCGCTGATGTGCTTTGGGTTCTTTCACCTGAGCTATGGCACCAGTGCTGTCGCAGTAGAGCAGGACCAGATCATCGAGGGAGGGTGCTACTCCGAGCTCGTTGATGAATTTCCTCAGCCATAGCTTCCTTCGCGGCATCTGATGCTGTGATGTACTCCACTTCACAAACAGAGTCTGCCACAGTATGCTGCTTGGAACTCTTCCAGCAGATGGCTCCACCATTCAGAGTAAAGATATAACCCGACACACTCCTGCTGTCATCATGGTCAGATTGGAAGCTGGAGTCTGTGAACCCCACAAGTTTCAGATCTGACTCGTCATAAACCAACCATTGGTCCTTAGTATTTCTCAAATACTTAAGGATGGCTTTAACCACTTTCCAGTGATTTTCTCCAGGATCAGATTGGTATCTACTAACTACTCCTAGTGAGTATGCCACATCTGGTCTTGTACATGTCATGGCGTACATGATAGATCCCACGGTTGAAGCATATGGGACTCTACTCATACGCTCTCTCTCTTCAGGAGTTGTCGGACAATCCTTCTTAGAGAGAGAAATTTTTTGGCCTATCGGTAGATAGCCCTTCTTGAAATTCTCCATGCTGAACCTCTTCAGCACAGTGTCTATGTACATGGACTGGGATAACCCAAGCATCCTTTTAGATCTATCCCTATAGATCTTCATCCCTAGGATGTAGGATGCTTCACCCAAGTCCTTCATGGAGAACTGTGATGACAACCAAACTTTTATTCCCTGTAGTGCGGGGATGTCATTTTCGATTAAGAGAATGTCATCCACGTACAAGATAAAAAATACCACAACTGGACCATTTGTCTATTTATAAATGCAGGGCTCTTCTTCATTCTTAATGAAGCCATACATTTTGATCACCTTATCAAAATGCATGTTCTAACTCCGAGAAGCTTGCTTCAATCCATAAATGGATCTCTGAAGCTTGCACACCTTGGACTCATCTGTGGATGTAAACCCCTCAGGTTGTGTCATATACACCTCTTCGGTCAACTCTCCATTCAGGAAAGCTGTCTTTACATCCATCTGCCAGATCTCATAATCCAGATGGACAGCTATTGCAAGCATTATCCGAATGGATTTGAGCATTGCCACAGGGGAAAATATCTCATCATAGTCAATACCATAACGTTGACCATACCCCTTGGCAACCAGACGGACTTTATAGGTCTCCACCTTTTCGTCTGCGCCCCTCTTCCTTTTGAAGACCCATTTACACCCAATGGGTTTAACCCCTTCAGGTGGGTCAACCAATATCCATACATTGTTGACCTTCATGGACTCCATTTCGGATTTCATGGCTTCAAGCCATTTCTCGGAATCAAATCTCTGCATTGCATCCATATAGGTGATCAGATCCTCATTACTCTCATCAAGTTCGATGGGATCACCGTCCCGGACCAAGAAACTGTAGTATCTGTCCGGCTGACGCAGTACTCTACCGGATCGCCTTAATGGTGCAGGTATATTGAGCTCCGGATCTGATCTAATCATATCCGACTCAGGTTCAGCTATTGGTGTCGGTCCTTCTACCTGTTGAACTTCATCAAGTTCAACCTTAGAGGCAATGGTTCTTTCACCAAGAAACTCCTTTTCTAAAAAGATTGTCTTAAGGCTGACGAACATCTTTTGTTCATCAGTATGGTAGAAAAAATATCCTTTTGTCTCTTTGGGGTACCCTATGAATGAGCATTTGTCAGATCTAGGTCCAAGTTTGTCTGTGACTAATCGTTTGACATAGGCCGGGCACCCCCAGACCCTAAGGTGTGAAAGTGCTGGCTTACGTCCCGTCCATATCTCATATGGAGTCTTAATTACAGACTTACTTGAAACCCTATTTAACAGATAACAGGCCGATTCGAGTGCATATCTCCAGAAGGATATCGGCAAGCTAGCAAAACCCATCATGGATCGGACCATGTCTAACAGAGTCCGATTCCTCCTTTCAGACACACCATTATGCTGTGGTGTTCCTAGAGGAGTCCATTGGGAGAGAATCCCATTCTCTCTTAGATATGTGAGAAACTCACTAGAAAGGTATTCTCCTCCTCGATCAGATCGAAGAGTTTTAATACTTTTTCTAGTTTGTTTTTCTACTTCACTTCGAAATCGTTTAAACATTTCAAATGAATCCGACTTATGTTTCATCAGATAGACATATCCATATCGGGATAGGTCATCCGTGAAAGTTATGAAGTAGAAATATCCACCTCTAGCACTGGTGCTCATGGGCCTGCATACATCAGTATGTACTAGGCCCAAGAGCTCAGTAGCTCTCTCACCTTTTTCAGTAAAAGGTGACTTGGTCATTTTACCAAGAAGACAGAACTCACAGGTTAGAAGTGATTCACAATCATTAACTTCGAGGATTCCCTCTTGAGTCAACCTGTTTATTCTGTTCTTGTTTATATGACCTAGCCTACAGTGCCATAAGTAGATATCTAACACACTATCTAATCTAGGATGCTTGCCAGTTGAATAGACTCTTATCGGGCTTGATCTTTTTGGTCTGACTCTGCATAGATGTCCCAGCCTGAACTTGCACCTTCTTCACTTTCTTCTTCTTATTCTTCTTCCTTTCTCAAAGGGTCGAGAACCAGAAGATGAACCTCCCACTAAGTTCACCGACTCCTTGTAAAGTTGGTGATCCTTCTCAAAGTTCTGAAGCAACCCCAGTAACCCGTGGTAGTTCTCTTCAGGCTTTGTCATTCTATAATGAGTGAGGAATGGGAGATAAAACTTGGGCAGCGAGTTCAGTATTGCATCTTTCTCAAGCTGCTCATGCAATGGAAAGCCGAGCTTGCTCAATCGTTCCATCAGCTCAATCATGTACAATACATGATCAGTAACAGAGGCACCATCCCGCATTTTGGTGTTGAAGATGGCACAACTAGTCTTGTGCCTCTCCACGTCATTGGGTGTGCCAAAGGCATCCTCCAACACTTGAAGCATGTCCTTTGGTTGAGCCATCTCGAATCTACGACTGAACTCGTCGCTCATGGTAGCCAGCATGATACAGCGCACCATGGTCCGGTCACTGAGCCATTTCTGGTAAGTGTCTCTGACTGTTCCACGTGCATTGACAGCTGGCTCCTCAGGTGCAGGATCCATTATCACATATAGGATCCGTTCATGCTCCAGGACTATCTTCAACTTTCGGTACCAGCTATCGAAATTGGGTCCCACCAACTTATCATTGTCCAACAATGATCGGAGCGATAGGGAAGTGGCCATATCTGCACAAAAGAGAACCATAACCTAATTAATAATTGATTCATTAAACCTAAAGATTTGGACTTTAATCAAAAGGTTTCTCCCACTATTTTATTCGAATTGGTAGCCTCTACCTCCAATTCGAAGAATTACCCTAATTCCTTAGCGGGTACTAGAATCCACTTAGACTGCACACAAGCCCAACTTTGGTTGGCCAACCCATGTACATCTAAGGGTAGGTTCATAACCAATTGTTTCTCTAAACAATTTTTAGTAATTTTAATTTTGCCCCAGAAACCTAATCAGTAGGCTTTGGCCTCCACTGTAAGGATCCAGTTAGGTCCAACCATTAACATGATCATACTTGGTGTATCTAACTAACGAATGATTAAGCCCAACTTTGGTTGGCTCACCTAACAACCATTAGAGAGACACTTCCAAGTCGTCATATGATGAGTGATAATTCCATTAGTCAACAAGCACCAGGCCTTTGGGTCTGCAATGATTATTGAGTTAATGGACTCATTATCAAACACCTTAATAGGAGGCTATGACTCAGTTATCTCTATAACTTTATCATTTTAAAGACCTAATAATTTTAGAGGATTTAAATAATATAGAGGATGAAGTCAGATGAACCAGCTTATCATGATCCTCCCACTAGCTTCACCAAGTCAGCTTAAGGGAGACCAGGGCTGGTCTAGGAGAACCTAAATCAGTCACACTGATTTACCTAGCTGACATGGGTCAGCTCGAATAGTTAAGTGATCCGATCAAAACATAATTTCACCAAGAGGCCAGGTAAGTTCGATCAGTGGGAGGGTCTGCCAAAGCTTGCCTTAGATACCATCAGAAATGGCCAGGTAAGCGGGCTCCCAATTAAAAACCACCGGTCTGATTTACCTTAGACACCAACTGGTTTAATTAGTTTCGATTAGATCAACCTAATAGTTCGTGCTAGACCGCTTAGCCAAAAATCAAGTCTATTTGGTTCTCGTTAAAGACATGGACTTGACCAACTACAACTATTGTAATTGATCTAGAGAATCCTTGACCTAATCTAAGACAATAATTGATTAGATTTAGTCAATTCTCTAATTAAGTCCATCTTTAATCTAACCATAGGTCTAACTCAATTAATGGACCTAATTCCCACTAACCCATTAACCCAATGTGTTATGATTTGTGTCTTAGGTTCTTCAATTCACAATCCTAGAACCTAATCAAACAACTTCTTAATTCTTAATTAAGTTTTGGGCTGAGGGTTGGGTTCGGCTTTTCAAAAAATAATTTTTATATTTGTAAAATAATTTTATAATATGATTCTATCAACCATATTGCATGTTTGATTCAGAATCAAGATGCAAGTGAAATAAACATGAAACTACTTTAGATCTAATCTAAACAGGTTCATGTAATTGAAACAATTTCAACTTTAAACAATTTCTTTGCACAAAAATTATTAACAAAGAGATTTATTTCAGATTTAAATATCTTTTAAATTTAATAAATCATAAATTTAATCTAGATCATATCTAACAAATTTATGATTAAAGATAGATCTACACAAACTAGGACAACCTTTGCACTGTAAGGGGTAAACCTTACAGTAGGACAACCTTGCAGTTTGTGATTGATCTAAAATTTTAATTTTAGATTTAATAATCAGATTATAAATTAGATCTAATCTAAAAAATAATCTAAGTATATATCAATAATCATGTAATAAAGATCCTTGGCTCTGATATCAATTGTAGGAACCAGATCTAGGGTTTCAGGGTTAGATCTTGAAATTTTTTCAAGATCAGGCAGCGGAAGACTAAATAAATCAAATTTATTTTCTAAAATAAAAGAATCTCTAGATCTAAGATCCTATTACATGATTATTACATAGCATTAAATCAAAAATTAAAATATATAAATATATCATGAACTACATGTTGATCATATCAACATGTTTCTATACTACATCTAATGTATGTATTAAACAATAGATCAGATCTATTACCTTGCAAGTTAGATGTTCTAACCTTATTGATCTAGGCTTGAGGATGATGTTGCAAGCCGCACACGCATCCAGCCTCTAGGAGTCATCCACACGAGCCCACGAATCTCGATCAGAAGTCCTGCTTCAGGAAATCAGCACAGTATGCTAGTACTGCGCTGATCATTCTTTGATGGTTGATCAGGTGCCTCCTTCTTCTTGATTTAGACTCTTTCAAAGATGAAAGTAGAAGGAGGAGTTTCAGATCTGAGATGCTCTCAGGAAACTCAAGATGGAGGGAGGAAAGATATGAAAACAAAAACCCTAGAAGAAGATCCTCTTCTTCTTCACATTTTTCTCTCTAGACACCCAAACTTGCATCTTTTATATCTCCACGACCCAAAGGTATTTCTCTCTAATTTTTGTAGGACACAAAGGTCTCTTAAATATCTGACTTCTCCTAAAATTTTATGAAGAAACTCATCTTATATAGAGAGATATGATAGAGTCCTTGTCTAGGTCAAACACCTAGTCAAGGCTTATCCAAACATGGCAAGTTAAGGGATGCCCAACTCTTGAGCACCTCCTCCTTATTTTCATACATGGATCACCAGAAAAGGGTGCATAATATATATCCTAAAATCCATGAAAATTTTAAAAAAATTTTGGATAAATTCGGTGCAAAATTGAAAGAGTTTTGGATTTCTAAAACTCTATCTCATAGAATTCGAAATCCAAACTTATTCCTTTTAGATTTGATCCAAACCACCTTCCATGTAAGAAAGAAGAGAGGAGACCTTTTGTGAATGTGGGAGAGATCTGGGAGAGGGCTTTTGTCACACAAAATAAGTGGAGATTGACGTTGAATAAGAGAGAGGGCGTGGAGAAGGCTTATGTGGCGCAAGGTGGAATCCTAGTCCTACTAGGATTCTGTCTTATGACTTGTTTTAATTTGGTTTCCCAAACCAAATCAAATCAAAATTAGATCAACCCAATTAAAATAGGTCTTAACTAAATTAAAAATTTTAATTTAATTAGATTAAATTAGATTTAAATCTGATTTAATTTTTTAATCAAATTAGAAATTAGATTGACCAAGTCCTAGTTGAACTAGGACTAGTTTTTTCTTGCACTTGGCTTATCCAATAAACCAATTGGACTTGATCCAATCAAGCCCAAACAAATCTAATTAAATCATATTTAATTAGACTTAATTCAGCCATTGGCTTAATCAATAAGCAATTAGCAATCAAATTGCTAATCGATCCTGCAACAATACATTACTGGGTAAATGTCAATCGTATTGATTATTTAACCCTATAAGATTC